>NW_024097665.1:0-33725 GCF_016545835.1 Crotalus tigris
AACTCTAAGTGGAATTTTCCTCCAATGGGATTTCCCCATGTATCTTACCAGGAAACATAAATACCCTAGCCAAGAAAAGTAACTGCCCCCATAACTACACCCAAGCACTCCAAATTTGTTGGCGATGTCCATTTTGCTACACGGGTTCATGGTAACCTAACCCTAACCCTAAGTGGAATTTTCCTCCAAAGGGATTTTCCCATGTATTTTACCAGGAAACATAGATAACACAGCGAAGAAAAGTCACTGCCCTCCTAACCATACCCAAACCAGTCCGAATTTGATGGCGATGTCCATTTTCTATACGAGTTCTTGGAAACCTAACCCTCACCCTAAGTTCAATTTTCCTTCAATGGGTTCATAGTGACCGAACCCTAACTCTAAGTGGAATTTATCTCCAATGGGATTTTCCCATGTTTTTTACCAGGAAATATAGATAGGCCTGCCTATAAAAGTCAGTTCCCTCCTAACTATACCCAAGTACGCCGACTTTGATGGTTATGTCCATTTTGCTATACGAGTTCATGGTGACCTAACCCTAATTTTAAACGGAATTTTCCTCCAATGGAATTTTCCCATGTTTTTTACCACGAAATATAGATAGGCCTGACTAGAAAAGTCAGTTCCCTCCTAACCATACCCAAGTACGCCGAATTTGATGGTTACGTCCATTTTGCTATACGAGTTCATGGTGACCTAATCCTAACCCTAAGTGGAATTTTCCTCCAATGGGATTTCCCCATGTATTTTACCAGGAAACATAAATACCCTAGCCAAGAAAAGTAACTGCCCCCATAACTACACCCAAGCACTCCAAATTTGTTCGCGATGTCCATTTTGCTATACGGGTTCATGGTAACCTAACCCGAACCCTAAGTGGAATTTTCCTCCAATGGGATTTTCCCATGTATTTTACCAGGAAACATAGATAACACAGCGAAGAAAAGTCACTGCCCTCCTAACCATACCCAAACCAGTCCGAATTTGTTGGCGATGTCCATTTTGCTATACGCCTTCTTGGTAACCTAACCCGAACCCTAAGTGGAATTTTCCTCCAATGGGATTTTCCCAGGTATTTTACCAGGAAACAAAGATAGGCCTGCCTATAAAAGTCAGTGCCCTCCTAACCATACCCAAACACTCCGAATTTCTTGGCGATGTCCATTTTGCTATCCGTATTCATGGTGACCTACCTCTAACCGTAAGTGGACTTTTCCTCCAAGGGGATTTTCCCATGTATTTTACCAGGAAACATAGATAACACAGCGAAGAAAAGTCACTGCACTCTTAACCATACCCAAACCACTCCGAATTTGTTGGCGATGTCCACTTTGCTATACGGGTTCATGGTGACCTAACCCTCACCATAAGTGCAATTTTCCTCCAATGGGATTTTCCCAGGTATTTTACCAGGAAACATAGATAACGCAGCTAAGAAAAGTCACTGCCCTCCTAACCATACCCAAGTACGCTGAATTTGATGGTTATGTCAATTTTGCTATAAGAGTTCATGGTGATCTAACCCTAACCCTAAGTGGAATTTTCCTCCAATGGGATTTTCCCATGTATTTTACCACGAAATATAGATAGCCCTGCCTAGAAAAGTCAGTACCCCCCTAACCATAACCAAGTACGCCGACTTTGTTGGCGATGTTCATTTTGCTATACGTGTTCATGGTGACCTAACCCTAACCCTAAGTGGAATTTTCCTCCAAGGGGATTTTCCCATGTATTTAACTAGGAAACATAGATAACGCAGCGAAGAAAAGTCACTGCCCTCCTAACCATACCCAAACCACTCCGAATTTGTTGATTATGTCCATTGTGCTATACGAGTTCATGGTGACCTAACCCTAACTCTAAGTGGAATTTATCTCCAATGGGATTTTCACATGTTTTTTACCACGAAATATAGATAGCCCTGCCTAGAAAAGTCAGTACCCCCCTAACCATAACCAAGTATGCCGAATTTGTTGGCGATGTCCTTTTTGCTATCCGAGTTCATGGTGACCTAACACTAACCCTAAGTGGAATTTTCCTCCAATGGGATTTCCCCATGTATTTTACCAGGAAACATAGATAACACAGCGAAGTAAAGTCACTGCCCTCCTAACCATACCCAAACCAGTCCGAATTTGATGGCGATGTCCATTTTGCTATACGAGTTCTTGGAAACCTAACCCTCACCCTAAGTTCAATTTTCCTCCAATGGGATTTTCCCAGGTATTTTACCAGGAAACAAAGATAGGCCTGCCTATAAAAGTCAGTGCCCTCCTAACCATACCCAAACTCTCCGAATTTCTTGGCGATGTCCATTTTGATATCCGTGTTCATGGTGACCTAAACCTAACCCTAAGTGGAATTTTCCTCCAAGGGGATTTTCCCATGTATTTAACCAGGAAACATAGATAACGCAGCGAAGAAAAGTCACTGCCCTCCTAACCATACCCAAACCACTCCGAATTTGTTGATTATGTCCATTGTGCTATACGAGTTCATGGTGACCAAACCCTAACTCTAAGTGGAATTTATCTCCAATGGGATTTTCACATGTTTTATACCACGAAATATAGATAGCCCTGCCTAGAAAAGTCAGTACCCCCCTAACCATAACCAAGTATGCCGAATTTGTTGGCGATGTCCTTTTTGCTATACGAGTTCATGGTGACCTAACCCTAACTCTAAGTGGAATTTTCCTCCAATGGGATTTCCCCATGTATCTTACCAGGAAACATAAATACCCTAGCCAAGAAAAGTAACTGCCCCCATAACTACACCCAAGCACTCCAAATTTGTTGGCGATGTCCATTTTGCTACACGGGTTCATGGTAACCTAACCCTAACCCTAAGTGGAATTTTCCTCCAAAGGGATTTTCCCATGTATTTTACCAGGAAACATAGATAACACAGCGAAGAAAAGTCACTGCCCTCCTAACCATACCCAAACCAGTCCGAATTTGATGGCGATGTCCATTTTCTATACGAGTTCTTGGAAACCTAACCCTCACCCTAAGTTCAATTTTCCTTCAATGGGTTCATAGTGACCGAACCCTAACTCTAAGTGGAATTTATCTCCAATGGGATTTTCCCATGTTTTTTACCAGGAAATATAGATAGGCCTGCCTATAAAAGTCAGTTCCCTCCTAACTATACCCAAGTACGCCGAATTTGATGGTTATGTCCATTTTGCTATACGAGTTCATGGTGACCTAACCCTAATTTTAAACGGAATTTTCCTCCAATGGAATTTTCCCATGTTTTTTACCACGAAATATAGATAGGCCTGACTAGAAAAGTCAGTTCCCTCCTAACCATACCCAAGTACGCCGAATTTGATGGTTACGTCCATTTTGCTATACGAGTTCATGGTGACCTAATCCTAACCCTAAGTGGAATTTTCCTCCAATGGGATTTCCCCATGTATTTTACCAGGAAACATAAATACCCTAGCCAAGAAAAGTAACTGCCCCCATAACTACACCCAAGCACTCCAAATTTGTTGGCGATGTCCATTGTGCTATACGGGTTCATGGTAACCTAACCCGAACCCTAAGTGGAATTTTCCTCCAATGGGATTTTCCCATGTATTTTACCAGGAAACATAGATAACACAGGGAAGAAAAGTCACTGCCCTCCTAACCATACCCAAACCAGTCCGAATTTGTTGGCGATGTCCATTTTGCTATACGCCTTCTTGGTAACCTAACCCGAACCCTAAGTGGAATTTTCCTCCAATGGGATTTTCCCAGGTATTTTACCAGGAAACAAAGATAGGCCTGCCTATAAAAGTCAGTGCCCTCCTAACCATACCCAAACACTCCGAATTTCTTGGCGATGTCCATTTTGCTATCCGTATTCATGGTGACCTACCTCTAACCGTAAGTGGAATTTTCCTCCAAGGGGATTTTCCCATGTATTTAACCAGGAAACATAGATAACGCAGCGAAGAAAAGTCACTGCACTCCTAACCATAGTTAAACCACTCCGAATTTGTTGCTTATGTCCATTGTGCTATACGAGTTCATGGTGACCGAACCCTAACTCTACGTGGAATTTATCTCCAATGGGATTTTCCCATGTTTTTTACCACGAAATATAGATAGCCCTGCCTAGAAAAGTCAGTACCCCCCTAACCATAACCAAGTACGCCGAATTTGTTGGCGATGTCCTTTTTGCTATACGAGTTCATGGTGACCTATCCCTAACCCTAAGTGGAATTTTCCTCCAATGGGATTTTCCCATGTATTTTACCACGAAATATAGATAGCCCTGCCTAGAAAAGTCAGTACCCCCCTAACCATAACCAAGTACGCCGAATTTGTTGGCGATGTTCATTTTGCTATACGAGTTCATGGTGACCTAACCCTAACTCTAAGTGGAATTTTCCTCCAATGGGATTACCCCATGTATCTTACCAGGAAACATAAATACCCTAGCCAAGAAAAGTAACTGCCCCCATAACTACATCCAAGCACTCCAAATTTGTTGGCGATGTCCATTTTGCTACACGGGTTCATGGTAACCTAACCCGAACCCTAAGTGGAATTTTCCTCCAAAGGGATTTTCCCATGTATTTTACCAGGAAACATAGATAACACAGCGAAGAAAAGTCACTGCCCTCCTAACCATACCCAAACCAGTCCGAATTTGATGGCGATGTCCATTTTGCTATACGAGTTCTTGGAAACCTAACCCTCACCCTAAGTTCAATTTTCCTTCAATGGGTTCATAGTGACCGAACCCTAACTCTAAGTGGAATTTATCTCCAATGGGATTTTCCCATGTTTTTTACCAGGAAATATAGATAGGCCTGCCTATAAAAGTCAGTTCCCTCCTAACTATACCCAAGTACGCCGAATTTGATGGTTATGTCCATTTTGCTATACGAGTTCATGGTGACCTAACCCTAATTTTAAACGGAATTTTCCTCCAATGGAATTTTCCCATGTTTTTTACCACGAAATATAGATAGGCCTGACTAGAAAAGTCAGTTCCCTCCTAACCATACCCAAGTACGCCGAATTTGATGGTTACGTCCATTTTGCTATACGAGTTCATGGAGACCTAACCCTAACCCTAAGTGGAATTTTCCTCCAATGGGATTTCCCCATGTATTTTACCAGGAAACATAAATACCCTAGCCAAGAAAAGTAACTGCCCCCATAACTACACCCAAGCACTCCAAATTTGTTGGCAATGTCCATTTTGCTATACGGGTTCATGGTAACCTAACCCGAACCCTAAGTGGAATTTTCCTCCAATGGGATTTTCCCATGTATTTTACCAGGAAACATAGATAACACAGCGAAGAAAAGTCACTGCCCTCCTAACCATACCCAAACCAGTCCGAATTTGTTGGCGATGTCCATTTTGCTATACGCCTTCTTGGTAACCTAAGCCGAACCCTAAGTGGAATTTTCCTCCAATGGGATTTTCCCAGGTATTTTACCAGGAAACAAAGATAGGCCTGCCTATAAAAGTCAGTGCCCTCCTAACCATACCCAAACACTCCGAATTTCTTGGCGATGTCCATTTTGCTATCCGTATTCATGGTGACCTACCTCTAACCGTAAGTGGAATTTTCCTCCAAGGGGATTTTCCCATGTATTTAACCAGGAAACATAGATAACGCAGCGAAGAAAAGTCACTGCACTCCTAACCATACCTAAACCACTCCGAATTTGTTGGTTATGTCCATTGTGCTATACGAGTTCATGGTGACCGAACCCTAACTCTACGTGCAATTTATCTCCAATGGGATTTTCCCATGTTTTTTACCACGAAATATAGATAGCCCTGCCTAGAAAAGTCAGTACCCCCCTAACCATAACCAAGTACGCCAAATTTGTTGGCAATGTCCTTTTTGCTATACGAGTTCATGGTGACCTAACCCTAATTTTAAACGGAATTTTCCTCCAATGGGATTTTCCCATGTATTTTACCACGAAATATAGATAGCCCTGCCAAGAAAAGTCAGTACCCCCCTAACCATAACCAAGTACGCCGAATTTGTTGGCGATGTTCATTTTGCTATACGTGTTCATGGTGACCTAACCCTAACCCTAAGTGGAATTTTCCTCCAATGGGATTTTCCCATGTATTTTACAAAGAAACATAAATACTCTAACCAAGAAAAGTCAGTGCCCCCCTAACTACACCCAAGCACTCCGAATTTGTTGGCGATGTCCATTTTGCTATACAGGTTCATGGTAACCTAACCCTAACCCTAAGTGGAATTTTCCTCCAATGGGATTTTCCCATGTATTTTACCAGGAAATATAGATAACACAGCGAAGAAAAGTCACTGCCCTCCTAACCATACCCAAACCAGTCCGAATTTGTTGGTTATGTTCATTTCGCTATATGAGTTCTTGAAACCTAACCCTCACCCTAATTCAATTTTCTTCAATGGGTTCATAGTGACCGACCTACTCTAAGTGGATTTTATCTCCAATGGGATTTCCCCGTATGTTTGTTACCAGGAAATATGAATATGCCCTCCTATAAAAGTCAGTTCCCTCCTAACTATACCCAGTACGCCGAATTGATGGTTATGTCCATTTTGCTATAACGAGTTCATGGTGAACCTAAACCTATTTTTAAACGAATTTTCCTCCAATGGAATTTTCCCATGTTTTTTACCCACGCAATATAGATAGGCCTGACTAAAAAAGTCCAGTTCCCTCCTACCATACCCAAGTACGCCGATTTGATGGTTACGTCCATTTTGCTATAAACGATTTCATGGTGACCTAATCCTAACCCTAAGTGGAATTTTCCTCCAATGGGATTTCCCCATGTATTTTACCAGGAAACATAAATACCCTAGCCAAGAAAAGTAACTGCCCCCATAACTACACCCAAGCACTCCAAATTTGTTGGCGATGTCCATTTTGCTATACGGGTTCATGGTAACCTAACCCGAACCCTAAGTGGAATTTTCCTCCAATGGGATTTTCCCATGTATTTTACCAGGAAACATAGATAACACAGCGAAGAAAAGTCACTGCCCTCCTAACCATACCCAAACCAGTCCGAATTTGTTGGCGATGTCCATTTTGCTATACGCCTTCTTGGTAACCTAACCCGAACCCTAAGTGGAATTTTCCTCCAATGGGATTTTCCCAGGTATTTTACCAGGAAACAAAGATAGGCCTGCCTATAAAAGTCAGTGCCCTCCTAACCATACCCAAACACTCCGAATTTCTTGGCGATGTCCATTTTGCTATCCGTATTCATGGTGACCTACCTAACCGTAAGTGGAATTTTCCTCCAAGGGGATTTTCCCATGTATTTAACCAGGAAACATAGATAACGCAGCGAAGAAAAGTCACTGCACTCCTAACCATACCTAAACCACTCCGAATTTGTTGCTTATGTCCATTGTGCTATACGAGTTCATGGTGACCGAACCCTAACTCTACGTGGAATTTATCTCCAATGGGATTTTCCCATGTTTTTTACCACGAAATATAGATAGCCCTGCCTAGAAAAGTCAGTACCCCCCTAACCATAACCAAGTACGCCGAATTTGTTGGCTATGTCCTTTTTGCTATACGAGTTCATGGTGACCTATCCCTAACCCTAAGTGGAATTTTCCTCCAATGGGATTTTCCCATGTATTTTACCACGAAATATAGATAGCCCTGCCTAGAAAAGTCAGTACCCCCCTAACCATAACCAAGTACGCCGAATTTGTTGGCGATGTCCATTTTGCTATACGGGTTCATGGTGACCTAACCCTAACCCTAAGTGGAATTTTCCTCCAATGGGATTTTCCCATGTATTTAACTAGGAAACATAGATAACGCAGCGAAGAAAAGTCACTGCCCTCCTAACCATACCCAAACCACTCCGAATTTGTTGATTATGTCCATTGTGCTATACGAGTTCATGGTGACCGAACCCTAACTCTAAGTGGAATTTATCTCCAATGGGATTTTCACATGTTTTTTACCACGAAATATAGATAGCCCTGCCTAGAAAAGTCAGTACCCCCCTAACCATAACCAAGTATGCCGAATTTGTTGGCGATGTCCTTTTTGCTATACGAGTTCATGGTGACCTAACCCTAACCCTAAGTGGAATTTTCCTCCAATGGGATTTCCCCATGTATTTTACCAGGAAACATAAATACCCTAGCCAAGAAAAGTAACTGCCCCCATAACTACACCCAAGCACTCCAAATTTGTTGGCGATGTCCATTTTGCTATACGGGTTCATGGTAACCTAACCCGAACCCTAAGTGGAATTTTCCTCCAAAGGGATTTTCCCATGTATTTTACCAGGAAACATAGATAACACAGCGAAGAAAAGTCACTGCCCTCCTAACCATACCCAAACCAGTCCGAATTTGATGGCGATGTCCATTTTGCTATACGAGTTCTTGGAAACCTAACCCTCACCCTAAGTTCAATTTTCCTCCAATGGGATTTTCCCAGGTATTTTACCAGGAAACAAAGATAGGCCTGCCTATAAAAGTCAGTGCCCTCCTAACCATACCCAAACTCTCCGAATTTCTTGGCGATGTCCATTTTGATATCCGTGTTCATGGTGACCTAACCCTAACCCTAAGTGGAATTTTCCTCCAAGGGGATTTTCCCATGTATTTAACCAGGAAACATAGATAACGCAGCGAAGAAAAGTCACTGCCCTCCTAACCATACCCAAACCACTCCGAATTTGTTGATTATGTCCATTGTGCTATACGAGTTCATGGTGACCAAACCCTAACTCTAAGTGGAATTTATCTCCAATGGGATTTTCACATGTTTTTTACCACGAAATATAGATAGCCCTGCCTAGAAAAGTCAGTACCCCCCTAACCATAACCAAGTATGCCGAATTTGTTGGCGATGTCCTTTTTGCTATACGAGTTCATGGTGACCTAACCCTAACCCTAAGTGGAATTTTCCTCCAATGGGATTTCCCCATGTATTTACCAGGAAACATAAATACCCTAGCCAAGAAAAGTAACTGCCCCCATAACTACACCCAAGCACTCCAAATTTGTTGGCGATGTCCATTTTGCTACACGGGTTCATGGTAACCTAACCCGAACCCTAAGTGGAATTTTCCTCCAAAGGGATTTTCCCATGTATTTTACCAGGAAACATAGATAACACAGCGAAGAAAAGTCACTGCCCTCCTAACCATACCCAAACCAGTCCGAATTTGATGGCGATGTCCATTTTGCTATACGAGTTCTTGGAAACCTAACCCTCACCCTAAGTTCAATTTTCCTTCAATGGGATTTTCCCAGGTATTTTACCAGGAAACAAAGTTAGGCCTGCCTAGAAAAGTCAGTGCCCTCCTAACCATACCCAAACACTCCGAATTTCTTGGCGATGTCCATTTTGCTATCCGTGTTCATGGTGACCTAACCCTCACTCTAAGTGGAATTTATCTCCAATGGGATTTTCCCATGTTTTTTACCACGAAATATAGATAGCCCTGCCTAGAAAAGTCAGTACCCCCCTAACCATAACCAAGTACGCCGAAATTGTTGGCGATGTCCTTTTTGCTATACGAGTTCATGGTGACCTAACCCTAACCCTACGTGGAATTTTCCTACAATGGGATTTTCCTATGTATTTTACCAGGAAACATAGATAACACAGCGAAGAAAAGTCACTGCACTATTAACCATACCCAAACCACTCCGAATTTGTTGGCGATGTCCACTTTGCTATACAAGTTCATGGTGACCTAACCCTCACCCTAAGTGCAATTTTCCTCCAATGGGATTTTACCAGGTATTTTACCAGGAAACAAAGATAGGCCTGCCGAGAAAATTCAGTGCCCTCCTAACCAGAACCAAACACTCCGAATTTGTTAGCGATGTCCATTTTCCTATACGTGTTCATGGTGACCTAACCCTAAGTGGAATTTTCCTCCAATGGGATTTTCCCATGTATTTTACCAGGAAACATAGATAACACAGCGAAGAAAAGTCACTGCCCTCCTAACCATACCCAAACCAGCCCGAATTTGTTGGCGATGTCCATTTTGCTATACGAGTTCTTGGTGACCTAACCCTCACCCTAAGTTCAATTTTCCTCCAATGGGATTTTCCCAGGTATTTTACCAGGAAACAAAGATAGGCCTGCCTAGAAAAGTCAGTGCCCTCCTAACCATACCCAAACACTCCGAATTTCTTGGCGATGTCCATTTTGCTATCCGTATTCATGGTGACCTAACCCTAACCGTAAGTGGAATTTTCCTCCAAGGGGATTTTCCCATGTATTTAACCAGGAAACATAGATAACGCAGCGAAGAAAAGTCACTGCACTCCTAACCATACCTAAACCACTCCGAATTTGTTGGTTATGTCCATTGTGCTATACGAGTTCATGGTGACCGAACCCTAACTCTACGTGGAATTTATCTCCAATGGGATTTTCCCATGTTTTTTACCACGAAATATAGATAGCCCTGCCTAGAAAAGTGAGTACCCCCCTAACCATAACCAAGTACGCCGAATTTGTTGGCGATGTCCTTTTTGCTATACGAGTTCATGGTGACCTATCCCTAACCCTAAGTGGAATTTTCCTCCAATGGGATTTTCCCATGTATTTTACCAGGAAACATAGATAACACAGCGAAGAAAAGTCACTGCACTCTTAAAAATACCCAAACCACTCCGAATTTGTTGGCGATGTCCACTTTGCTATACGGGTTCATGGTGACCTAACCCTCACCCTAAGTGCAATTTTCCTCCAATGGGATTTTCCCATGTATTTTACCAGGAAACATAGATAACGCAGCTAAGAAAAGTCACTGCCCTCCTAACCATACCCAAGTACGCCGAATTTGATGGTTATGTCAATTTTGTTATAAGAGTTCATGGTGACCTAACCCTAACCCTAAGTGGAATTTTCCTCCAATGGGATTTTCCCATGTATTTTACCAGGGAATATAGATAGCCCTGCCTAGAAAAGTCAGTACCCCCCTAACCATAACCAAGTACGCCGAAGTTGTTGGCGATGTCCTTTTTGCTATACGAGTTCATGGTGACCTATCCCTAACCCTAAGTGGAATTTTCCTCCAATGGGATTTTCCCATGTATTTTACCAGGAAACATAGATAACACAGCGAAGAAAAGTCACTGCACTCTTAAAAATACCCAAACCACTCCGAATTTGTTGGCGATGTCCACTTTGCTATACGGGTTCATGGTGACCTAACCCTCACCCTAAGTGCAATTTTCCTCCAATTGGATTTTCCCATGTATTTTACCAGGAAACATAGATAACGCAGCTAAGAAAAGTCACTGCCCTCCTAACCATACCCAAGTCCGCCGAATTTGATGATTATGTCAATTTTGCTATAAGAGTTCATGGTGACCTAACCCTAAGTGGAATTTTCCTCCAATGGGATTTTCCCATGAATTTTACAAAGAAACGTAAATACTCTAACCAAGAAAAGTCAGTGCCCCCCTAACTACACCCAAGCACTCCGAATTTGTTGGCGATGTCCATTTTGCTATACAGGTTCATGGTAACCTAACCCTAATCCTAAGTGGAATTTTCCTCCAAGGGGATTTTCCCATGTATTTTACCAAGAAATATAGATAACACAGCGAAGAAAAGTCACTGCCCTCCTAACCATACCCAAACCAGTCCGTATTTGTTGGTTATGTCCATTTTGCTATATGAGTTCATAGTGACCGAACCCTAACTCTAAGTGGAATTTATCTCCAATGGGATTTTCCCATGTTTTTTACCAGGAAATATAGATAGGCCTGCCTATAAAGGTCAGTTCCCTCCTAACTATACCCAAGTACGCCGAATTTGATGGTTATGTCCATTTTGCTATACGAGTTCATGGTGACCTAACCCTAATTTTAAACGGAATTTTCCTCCAATGGAATTTTTCCATGTTTTTTACCACGAAATATAGATAGGCCTGACTAGAAAAGTCAGTTCCCTCCTAACCATACCCAAGTACGCCGAATTTGATGGTTATGTCCGTTTTGCTATACGAGTTCATGGTGACTTAACCCTAACCCTAAGTGGAATTTTCCTCCAATGGGATTTTCCCATGTATTTTACCACGAAATATAGATAGCCCTGCCTAGAAAAGTCAGTACCCCCCTAACCATAACCAAGTACGCCGAATTTGTTGGCGATGTCCTTTTTGCTATACGAGTTGAAGGTGACCTAACCCTAACCCTAAGTGGAATTTTCCTCCAATGGGATTTTCCCATGTATTTTACCAGGAAACATAGATAACACAGCGAAGAAAAGTCACTGCCCTCCTAACCATACCCAAACCAGCCCGAATTTGTTGGCGATGTCCTTTTTGCTCTACGGGTTCATAGTAACCTAACCCTAACCCTAAGTGGAATTTTCCTCCAATGGGATTTTCCCATGTATTTTACCAGGAAATATAGATAACACAGCGAAGAAAAGTCACTGCCCTCCTAACCATACCCAAACCAGTCCGAATTTGTTGGTTATGTCCATTTCGCTATATGAGTTCATAGTGAGCGAACCCTAACTCTAAGTGGAATTTATCTCCAATGGGATTTTCCCATGTTTTTTACACGAAATATAGATAGGCCTGCCTATTAAAGTCAGTTCCTCCTAACTATACCCAAGTACGCCGAATTTGATGGTTATGTCCATTTTGCTATATGAGTTCATGGGGACCTAACCCTAATTTTAAATGGAATTTTCCTCCAATGGAATTTTCCCATATTTTTTACCACGAAATATAGATAGGCCTGCCTAGAAAAGTCAGTTCCCTCCTAACCATACCCAAGTACGCCGAATTTGATGGTTATGTCCATTTTGCTATACGAGTTCATAGTGACCTAACCCTAACCCCAAGTGGAATTTTCCTCCAAGGGGATTTTCCCATGTATTTTACCAGGAAACATAGATAACACAGCGAAGAAAAGTCACTGCACTCTTAACCATACCCAAACCACTCCGAATTTGTTGGCGATGTCCACTTTGCTATATGGGTTCATGGTGACCTAACCCTCACCCTAAGTTCAATTTTCCTCCAATGGGATTTTCCCAGGTATTTTACCACGAAATATAGATAGCCCTGCCTAGAAATGTCAGTACCCCCCTAACCATAACCAAGTACGCCGAATTTGTTGGCGATGTCCTTTTTGCTATACAGGTTCATGGTAACCTAACCCTAACCCTAAGTGGAATTTTCCTCCAATGGGATTTTCCCAGGTATTTTACCAGGAAACATAGATAACACAGCGAAGAAAAGTCACTGCACTCTTAACCATACCCAAACCACTCCGAATTTGTTGGCGATGTCCACTTTGCTATATGGGTTCATGGTGACCTAACCCTCACCCTAAGTTCAATTTTCCTCCAATGGGATTTTCCCAGGTATTTTACCAGGAAACAAAGATAGGCCTGCCTATAAAAGTCAGTGCCCTCCTATCCATACCCAAACACTCCGAATTTCTTGGTGATGTCCATTTTGCTATCCGTGTTCATGGTGACCTAACCCTAACTCTAAGTGGAATTTTCCTCCAAGGGGATTTTCCCATGTATTTAACCAGGAAACATAGATAACGCAGCGAAGAAAAGTCACTGCCCTCCTAACCATACCCAAACCACTCCGAATTTGTTGGTTAGGTCCATTGTGCTATACGAGTTCATGGTGACCGAACCCTAACTCTAAGTGGAATTTTCCTCCAAGGGGATTTTCCCATGTATTTAACCAGGAAACATAGATAACACAGCGAAGAAAAGTAACTGCCCTCCTAACCATACCCAAACCACTCCGAATTTGTTGGTTAGGTCCATTGTGCTATACGAGTTCATGGTGACCGAACCCTAACTCTAAGTGGAATTTATCTCCAATGGGATTTTCCCATGTTTTTTACCACGAAATATAGATAGGCCTGCCTATAAAAGTCAGTTCCTTCCGAACTATACCCAAGTACGCCGAATTTGATGGTTATGTCCATTTTGCTATACGAGTTCATGGTGACCTAACCCTAATTTTAAATGGAATTTTCCTCCAATGGAATTTTCCCATGTTTTTTACCACGAAATATAGATAGGCCTGCCTAGAAAAGTCAGTTCCCTCCTAACCATACCCATGTACGCCGAATTTGATGGTTATGTCCATTTTGCTATACGAGTTCATGGTGACCTAACCCTAACCCCAAGTGGAATTTTCCTCCAATGGGATTTTCCCATGTATTTTACCACGAAATATAGATAGCCCTGCCTAGAAAAGTCACTGCACTCTTAAAAATACCCAAACCACTCCGAATTTGTTGGCGATGTCCACTTTGCTATACGGGTTCATGGTGACCTAACCCTCACCCTAAGTGCAATTTTCCTACAATGGGATTTTCCCAGGTATTTTACCAGGAAACATAGATAACGCAGCTAAGAAAAGTCACTGCCCTCCTAACCATACCCAAGTACGCCGAATTTGATGGTTATGTCAATTTTGCTATAAGAGTTCATGGTGACCTAACCCTAACCCTAAGTGGAATTTTCCTCCAATGGGATTTTCCCATGTATTTTACCACGAAATATAGATAGCCCTGCCTAGAAAAGTCAGTACCCCCCTAACCATAACCAAGTACGCCGAATTTGTTGGCGATATTCATTTTGCTATACGTGTTCATGGTGACCTAACCCTAACCCTAAGTGGAATTTTCCTCCAATGGGATTTTCCCATGTATTTTACAAAGAAACATAAATACTCTAACCAAGAAAAGTCAGTGCCCCCCTAACTACACCCAAGCACTCCGAATTTGTTGGCGATGTCCATTTTGCTATACAGGTTCATGGTAACCTAACACTAACCCTAAGTGGAATTTTCCTCCAATGGGATTTTCCCATGTATTTTACCAGGAAATATAGATAACACAGCGAAGAAAAGTCACTGCCCTCCTAACCATACCCAAACCAGTCCGAATTTGTTGGTTATGTCCATTTTGCTATATGAGTTCATAGTGAGCGAACCCTAACTCTAAGTGGAAGTTATCTCCAATGGGATTTTCCCATGTTTTTTACCACGAAATATAGATAGGCCTGCCTATAAAAGTCAGTTCCCACCTAACTATACCCAAGTACGCCGAATTTGATGGTTATGTCCATTTTGCTATACGAGTTCATGGTGACCTAACCCTAATTTTAAACGGAATTTTCCTCCAATGGAATTTTCCCATGTTTTTTACCACGAAATATAGATAGGCCTGCCTAGAAAAGTCAGGTCCCTCCTAACCATACCCAAGTACGCCGAATTTGATGGTTATGTCCATTTTGCTATACGAGTTCATGGTGACCTAACCCTAACCCCAACTGGAATTTTCCTCCAATGGGATTTTCCCATGTATTTTACCACGAAATATAGATAGCCCTGCCTAGAAAAGTCACTGCACTCTTAAAAATACCCAAACCACTCCGAATTTGTTGGCGATGTCCACTTTGCTATACGGGTTCATGGTGACCTAACCCTCACCCTAAGTGCAATTTTCCTCCAATGGGATTTTCCCAGGTATTTTACCAGGAAACATAGATAACGCAGCTAAGAAAAGTCACTGCCCTCCTAACCATACCCAAGTACGCCGAATTTGATGGTTATGTCAATTTTGCTATACGAGTTCATGGTGACCTAACCCTAACCCTAAGTGGAATTTTCCTCCAATGGGATTTTCCCATGTATTTTACCACGAAATATAGATAGCCCTGCCTAGAAAAGTCAGTACCCCGCTAACCATAACCAAGTATGCCGAATTTGTTGGCGATGTCCTTTTTGCTATACGAGTTTATGGTCACCTAACCCTAACCCTAAGTGGAATTTTCCTCCAATGGGATTTCCCCATGTATTTTACCAGGAAACATAAATACCCTAGCCAAGAAAAGTAACTGCTCCCATAACTACACCCAAGCACTCCAAATTTGTTGGCGATGTCCATTTTGCTATACGGGTTCATGGTAACCTAACCCGAACCCTAAGTGGAATTTTCCTCCACTGGGATTTTCCCATGTATTTTACCAGGAAACATAGATAACACAGCGAAGAAAAGTCACTGCCCTCCTAACCATACCCAAACCACTCCGAATTTGTTGATTATGTCCGTTGTGCTATACGAGTTCATGGTGACCGAACCCTAACTCTAAGTGGAATTTATCTCCAATGGGATATTCCCATGTATTTTACCAGGAAACATAGATAACACAGCGAAGAAAAGTCACTGCCCTCCTAACCATACCCCAACCAGTCCGAATTTGATGGCGATGTCCATTTTGCTATACGAGTTCTTGGAAACCTAACCCTCACCCTAAGTTCAATTTTCCTCCAATGGGATTTTCCCAGGTATTTTACCACGAAATATACATAGCCCTGCCTAGAAAAGTCAGTACCCCCCTAACCATAACCAAGTATGCCGAATTTGTTGGCGATGTCCTTTTTGCTATACGAGTTTATGGTGACCTAACCCTAACCCTAAGTGGAATTTTCCTCCAATCGGATTTCCCCATGTATTTTACTAGGAAACATAAATACCCTAGCCAAGAAAAGTAACTGCCCCCATAACTACACCCAAGCACTCCAAATTTGTTGGCGATGTCCATTTTGCTATACGGGTTCATGGTAACCTAACCCGAACCCTAAGTGGAATTTTCCTCCAATGGGATTTTCCCATGTATTTTACCAGGAAACATAGATAACACAGCGAAGAAAAGTCACTGCCCTCCTAACCATACCCAAACCAGCCCGAATTTGTTGGCGATGTCCTTTTTGCTCTACGGGTTCATAGTAACCTAACCCTAACCCTAAGTGGAATTTTCCTCCAATGGGATTTTCCCATGTATTTTACCAGGAAATATAGATAACACAGCGAAGAAAAGTCACTGCCCTCCTAACCATACCCAAACCAGTCCGAATTTGTTGGTTATGTTCATTTCGCTATATGAGTTCATAGTGAGCGAACCCTAACTCTAAGTGGAATTTATCTCCAATGGGATTTTCCCATGTTTTTTACACGAAATATAGATAGGCCTGCCTATTAAAGTCAGTTCCTCCTAACTATACCCAAGTACGCCGAATTTGATGGTTATGTCCATTTTGCTATATGAGTTCATGGGGACCTAACCCTAATTTTAAATGGAATTTTCCTCCAATGGAATTTTCCCATATTTTTTACCACGAAATATAGATAGGCCTGCCTAGAAAAGTCAGTTCCCTCCTAACCATACCCAAGTACGCCGAATTTGATGGTTATGTCCATTTTGCTATACGAGTTCATAGTGACCTAACCCTAACCCTAAGTGGAATTTTCCTCCAAGGGGATTTTCCCATGTATTTTACCAGGAAACATAGATAACACAGCGAAGAAAAGTCACTGCACTCTTAACCATACCCAAACCACTCCGAATTTGTTGGCGATGTCCACTTTGCTATATGGGTTCATGGTGACCTAACCCTCACCCTAAGTTCAATTTTCCTCCAATGGGATTTTCCCAGGTATTTTACCACGAAATATAGATAGCCCTGCCTAGAAAAGTCAGTACCCCCCTAACCATAACCAAGTACGCCGAATTTGTTGGCGATGTCCTTTTTGCTATACGAGTTCATGGTGACCTATCCCTAACCCTAAGTGGAATTTTCCTCCAATGGGATTTTCCCATGTATTTTACCAGGAAACATAGATAACACAGCGAAGAAAAGTCACTGCACTCTTAACCATACCCAAACCACTCCGAATTTGTTGGCGATGTCCACTTTGCTATACAAGTTCATGGTGACCTAACCCTCACCCTAAGTGCAATTTTCCTCCAATGGGATTTTACCAGGTATTTTACCAGGAAACAAAGATAGGCCTGCCGAGAAAATTCAGTGCCCTCCTAATCCATACCCAAACACTCCGAATTTCTTGGCGATGTCCATTTTGCTATCCGTCTTTCATGTGACCTAAACCCTAACTCTAAGTGGAATTTTCCTCCAAGGGGATTTTCACATGTATATTACCCAGGGAAACATAGATAAACCCAGCCAAGAAAGTCACTGCCCTCCTAACCATACCCAAACCACTCCGAATTTGTTGTAGGTCCCATTGTGCTATACAAGTTAATGATGACAGAACCTAACTCTAAGTGGACATTTTCCTCCAAGGGGATTTTCCCATGTATTTAACCAGGAAACATAGATAACGCAGCGAAGAAAAGTCACTGCCCTCCTAACCCTACCCAAACCACTCCGAATTTGTTGGTTAGGTCCATTGTGCTATACGAGTTCATGGTGACCGAACCCTAACTCTAAGTGGTATTTATCTCCAATGGGATTTTCCCATGTTTTTTACCACGAAATATAGATAGCCCTGCCTAGAAAAGTCAGTTCCCACCTAACTATACCCAAGTACGCCGAATTTGATGGTTATGTCCATTTTGCTATACGAGTTCATGGTGACCTAACCCTAATTTTAAATGGAATTTTCCTCCAATGGAATTTTCCCAGGTATTTTACCAGGAAACAAAGATAGGCCTGCCTATAAAAGTCAGTTCCCTCCTAACCATACCCAAGTACGCCGAATTTGATGGTTATGTCCATTTTGCTATACGAGTTCATGGTGACCTATCCCTAACTCTAAGTGGAATTTTCCTCCAATGGGATTTTCCCATGTATTTTACCAGGAAACATAGATAACACAGCGAAGAAAAGTCACTGCACTCTTAACCATACCCAAACCACTCCGAATTTCTTGGCGATGTCCACTTTGCTATCCGGGTTCATGGTGACCTAACCCTCACCCTAACTGCAATTTTCCTCCAATGGGATTTTCCCAGGTATTTTACCAGGAAACATAGATAACGCAGCTAAGAAAAGTCACTGCCCTCCTAACCATACCCAAGTACGCCGAATTTGATGGTTATGTCAATTTTGTTATAAGAGTTCATGGTGAACTAACCCTAACCCTAAGTGGAATTTTCCTCCAATGGGATTTTCCCATGTATTTTACCACGAAATATAGATAGCCCTGCCTAGAAAAGTCAGTACCCCCCTAACCATAACCAAGTACGCCGAATTTGTTGGCGATGTTCATTTTGCTATACGTGTTCATGGTGACCTAACCCTAACCCTAAGTGGAATTTTCCTCCAATGGGATTTTCCCATGTATTTTACAAAGAAACATAAATACTCTAACCAAGAAAAGTCAGTGCCCCCCTAACTACACCCAAGCACTCCGAATTTGTTGGCGATGTCCATTTTGCTATACAGGTTCATGGTAACCTAACCCTAAGTGGAATTTTCCTCCAATGGGATTTTCCCATGTATTTTACCAGGAAATATAGATAACACAGCGAAGAAAAGTCACTGCCCTCCTAACCATACCCAAACCAGTCCGAATTTGTTGGTTATGTCCATTTTGCTATATGAGTTCATAGTGACCGAACCCTAACCCTAAGTGGAATTTTCCTCCAATGGGATTTTGCCATGTATTTTAACAGGAAACATAGATAGGCCTGCCTATAAAAGTCAGTTCCCACCTAACTATACTCAAAAGTACGCCGAATTTGATGTTATGTTCCATTTGCTATACGAGTTTCAGGGTTACCTAAACCCCTAATTTTTAAACGGAATTTTCCTCCAATGGAATTTTCCCAGGTATTTTACCAGGAAACAAAGATAGGCCTGCCTATAAAAGTCAGTTCCCTCCTAACCATACCCAAGTACGCCGAATTTGATGGTTATGTCCATTTTGCTATACGAGTTCATGGTGACCTATCCCTAACTCTAAGTGGAATTTTCCTCCAATGGGATTTTCCCATGTATTTTACCAGGAAACATAGATAACACAGCGAAGAAAAGTCACTGCACTCTTAACCATACCCAAACCACTCCGAATTTCTTGGCGATGTCCACTTTGCTATCCGGGTTCATGGTGACCTAACCCTCACCCTAACTGCAATTTTCCTCCAATGGGATTTTCCCAGGTATTTTACCAGGAAACATAGATAACGCAGCTAAGAAAAGTCACTGCCCTCCTAACCATACCCAAGTACGCCGAATTTGATGGTTATGTCAATTTTGTTATAAGAGTTCATGGTGAACTAACCCTAACCCTAAGTGGAATTTTCCTCCAATGGGATTTTCCCATGTATTTTACCACGAAATATAGATAGCCCTGCCTAGAAAAGTCAGTACCCCCCTAACCATAACCAAGTACGCCGAATTTGTTGGCGATGTTCATTTTGCTATACGTGTTCATGGTGACCTAACCCTAACCCTAAGTGGAATTTTCCTCCAATGGGATTTTCCCATGTATTTTACAAAGAAACATAAATACTCTAACCAAGAAAAGTCAGTGCCCCCCTAACTACACCCAAGCACTCCGAATTTGTTGGCGATGTCCATTTTGCTATACAGGTTCATGGTAACCTAACCCTAAGTGGAATTTTCCTCCAATGGGATTTTCCCATGTATTTTACCAGGAAATATAGATAACACAGCGAAGAAAAGTCACTGCCCTCCTAACCATACCCAAACCAGTCCGAATTTGTTGGTTATGTCCATTTTGCTATATGAGTTCATAGTGACCGAACCCTAACCCTAAGTGGAATTTTCCTCCAATGGGATTTTGCCATGTATTTTAACAGGAAACATAGATAACACAGTGAAGAAAAGTCACTCCCCTTCTAACCATACCCAAACCACTCCGAATTTGTTGGCGATGTCCATTTTGCTATACGTGTTCATGGTGACCTAACCCTAAGTGGAATTTTCCTCCAATGGGATTTTCCCATGTATTTTACGAGGAAACATAGATAACGCAGCTAAGAAAAGTCACTGCACTCTTAAAAATACCCAAACCACTTCGAATTTGTTGGCGATGTCCACTTTGCTATACGGGTTCATGGTGACCTAACCCTCACCCTAAGTGCAATTTTCCTCCAATGGGATTTTCCCAGGTATTTTACCAGGAAACATAGATAACGCAGCTAAGAAAAGTCACTGCCCTCCTAACCATACCCAAGTACGCCGAATTTGATGGTTATGTCAATTTTGTTATAAGAGTTAATGGTGACCTAACCCTAACCCTAAGTGGAATTTTCCTCCAATGGGATTTTCCCATGTATTTTACCACAAAATATAGATAGCCCTGCCTAGAAAAGTCAGTACCCCCCTAACCATAACCAAGTACGCCGAATTTGTTGGCGATGTTCATTTTGCTATACGTGTTCATGGTGACCTAACCCTAACCCTAAGTGGAATTTTCCTCCAATGGGATTTTCCCATGTATTTTACAAAGAAACATAAATACTCTAACCAAGAAAAGTCAGTGCCCCCCTAACTACACCCAAGCACTCCGAATTTGTTGGCGATGTCCATTTTCCTATACAGGTTCATGGTAACCTAACCCTAACCCTAAGTGGAATTTTCCTCCAATGGGATTTTCCCATGTATTTTACCAGGAAATATAGATAACACAGCGAAGAAAAGTCACTGCCCTCCTAACCAGACCCAAACCAGTCCGAATTTGTTGGTTATGTCCATTTTGCTATATGAGTTCATAGTGAGCGAACCCTAACTCTAAGTGGAATTTATCTCCAATGGGATTTTCCCATGTTTTTTACCACGAAATATAGATAGGCCTGCCTATAAAAGTCAGTTCCCACCTAACTATACCCAAGTACGCCGAATTTGATGGTTATGTCCATTTTGCTATACGAGTTCATGGTGACCTAACCCTAATTTTAAACGGAATTTTCCTCCAATGGAATTTTCCCATGTTTTTTACCACGAAATATAGATAGGCCTGCCTAGAAAAGTCAGTTCCCTCCTAACCATACCCAAGTACGCCGAATTTGATGGTTATGTCCATTTTGCTATACGAGTTCATGGTGACCTATCCCTAACCCTAAGTGGAATTTTCCTCCAATGGGATTTTCCCATGTATTTTACCAGGAAACATAGATAACACAGCGAAGAAAAGTCACTGCACTCTTAAAAATACCCAAACCACTCCGAATTTGTTGGCGATGTCCACTTTGCTATACGGGTTCATGGTGACCTAACCCTCACCCTAAGTGCAATTTTCCTCCAATGGGATTTTCCCAGGTATTTTACCAGGAAACATAGATAACGCAGCTAAGAAAAGTCACTGCCCTCCTAACCATACCCAAGTACGCCGAATTTGATGGTTATGTCAATTTTGCTATACGAGTTCATGGTGACCTAACCCTAACCCTAAGTGGAATTTTCCTCCAATGGGATTTTCCCATGTATTTTACCACGAAATATAGATAGCCCTGCCTAGAAAAGTCAGTACCCCGCTAACCATAACCAAGTATGCCGAATTTGTTGGCGATGTCCTTTTTGCTATACGAGTTTATGGTCACCTAACCCTAACCCTAAGTGGAATTTTCCTCCAATGGGATTTCCCCATGTATTTTACCAGGAAACATAAATACCCTAGCCAAGAAAAGTAACTGCTCCCATAACTACACCCAAGCACTCCAAATTTGTTGGCGATGTCCATTTTGCTATACGGGTTCATGGTAACCTAACCCGAACCCTAAGTGGAATTTTCCTCCAATGGGATTTTCCCATGTATTTTACCAGGAAACATAGATAACACAGCGAAGAAAAGTCACTGCCCTCCTAACTATACCCAAACCACTCCGAATTTGTTGATTATGTCCGTTGTGCTATACGAGTTCATGGTGACCGAACCCTAACTCTAAGTGGAATTTATCTCCAATGGGATATTCCCATGTATTTTACCAGGAAACATAGATAACACAGCGAAGAAAAGTCACTGCCCTCCTAACCATACCCAAACCAGTCCGAATTTGATGGCGATGTCCATTTTGCTATACGAGTTCTTGGAAACCTAACCCTCACCCTAAGTTCAATTTTCCTCCAATGGGATTTTCCCAGGTATTTTACCACGAAATATACATAGCCCTGCCTAGAAAAGTCAGTACCCCCCTAACCATAACCAAGTATGCCGAATTTGTTGGCGATGTCCTTTTTGCTATACGAGTTTATGGTGACCTAACCCTAACCCTAAGTGGAATTTTCCTCCAATCGGATTTCCCCATGTATTTTACTAGGAAACATAAATACCCTAGCCAAGAAAAGTAACTGCCCCCATAACTACACCCAAGCACTCCAAATTTGTTGGCGATGTCCATTTTGCTATACGGGTTCATGGTAACCTAACCCGAACCCTAAGTGGAATTTTCCTCCAATGGGATTTTCCCATGTATTTTACCAGGAAACATAGATAACACAGCGAAGAAAAGTCACTGCACTCCTAACCATACCCAAACCACTCCGAATTTGTTGATTATGTCCATTGTGCTATACGAGTTCATGGTGACCGAACCTTAACTCTAAGTGGAATTTATCTCCAATGGGATTTTCACATGTTTTTTACCATGAAATATAGATAGCCCTGCCTAGAAAAGTCAGTACCCCCCTAACCATAACCAAGTATGCCGAATTTGTTGGCGATGTCCTTTTTGCTATACGAGTTCACGGTGACCTAATCCTAACCCTAAGTGGAATTTTCCTCCAATGGGATTTCCCCATGTATTTTACCAGGAAACATAAATACCCTAGCCAAGAAAAGTAACTGCCCCCATAACTACACCCAAGCACTCCAAATTTGTTGGCGATGTCCATTTTGCTATACGGGTTCATGGTAACCTAACCCGAACCCTAAGTGGAATTTTCCTCCAAAGGAATTTTCCTATGTATTTTACCAGGAAACATAGATAACACAGCGAAGAAAAGTCACTGCCCTCCTAACCATACCCAAACCAGTCCGAATTTGATGGCGATGTCCATTTTGCTATACGAGTTCTTGGAAACCTAACCCTCACCCTAAGTTCAATTTTCCTCCAATGGGATTTTCCCAGGTATTTTACCAGGAAACAAAGATAGGCCTGCCTATAAAAGTCAGTGCCCTCCTAACCATACCCAAACTCTCCGAATTTCTTGGCGATGTCCATTTTGATATCCGTGTTCATGGTGACCTAACCCTAACCCTAAGTGGAATTTTCCTCCAAGGGGATTTTCCCATGTATTTAACCAGGAAACATAGATAACGCAGCGAAGAAAAGTCACTGCCCTCCTAACCATACCCAAACCACTCCGAATTTGTTGATTATGTCCATTGTGCTATACGAGTTCATGGTGACCAAACCCTAACTCTAAGTGGAATTTATCTCCAATGGGATTTTCACATGTTTTTTACCACGAAATATAGATAGCCCTGCCTAGAAAAGTCAGTACCCCCCTAACCATAACCAAGTATGCCGAATTTGTTGGCGATGTCTTTTTTGCTATACGAGTTCATGGTGACCTAACCCTAACCCTAAGTGGAATTTTCCTCCAATGGGATTTCCCCATGTATTTTACCAGGAAACATAAATACCCTAGCCAAGAAAAGTAACTGCCGCATAACTACACTCAAGCACTCCAAATTTGTTGGCGATGTCCATTTTGCTATACGGGTTCATGGTAACCTAACCCGAACCCTAAGTGGAATTTTCCTCCAATGGGATTTCCCCATGTATTTTACCAGGAAACATAGATAACACAGCGAAGTAAAGTCACTGCCCTCCTAACCATACCCAAACCAGTCCGAATTTGATGGCGATGTCCATTTTGCTATACGAGTTCTTGGAAACCTAACCCTCACCCTAAGTTCAATTTTCCTCCAATGGGATTTTCCCAGGTATTTTACCAGGAAACAAAGATAGGCCTGCCTATAAAAGTCAGTGCCCTCCTAACCATACCCAAACTCTCCGAATTTCTTGGCGATGTCCATTTTGATATCCGTGTTCATGGTGACCTAAACCTAACCCTAAGTGGAATTTTCCTCCAAGGGGATTTTCCCATGTATTTAACCAGGAAACATAGATAACGCAGCGAAGAAAAGTCACTGCCCTCCTAACCATACCCAAACCACTCCGAATTTGTTGATTATGTCCATTGTGCTATACGAGTTCATGGTGACCAAACCCTAACTCTAAGTGGAATTTATCTCCAATGGGATTTTCACATGTTTTATACCACGAAATATAGATAGCCCTGCCTAGAAAAGTCAGTACCCCCCTAACCATAACCAAGTATGCCGAATTTGTTGGCGATGTCCTTTTTGCTATACGAGTTCATGGTGACCTAACCCTAACTCTAAGTGGAATTTTCCTCCAATGGGATTTCCCCATGTATCTTACCAGGAAACATAAATACCCTAGCCAAGAAAAGTAACTGCCCCCATAACTACACCCAAGCACTCCAAATTTGTTCGCGATGTCCATTTTGCTATACGGGTTCATGGTAACCTAACCCGAACCCTAAGTGGAATTTTCCTCCAATGGGATTTCCCCATGTATTTTACCAGGAAACATAAATACCCTAGCCAAGAAAAGTAACTGCCCCCATAACTACACCCAAGCACTCCAAATTTGTTGGCGATGTCCATTTTGCTATACGGGTTCATGGTAACCTAACCCGAACCCTAAGTGGAATTTTCCTCCAAAGGAATTTTCCTATGTATTTTACCAGGAAACATAGATAACACAGCGAAGAAAAGTCACTGCCCTCCTAACCATACCCAAACCAGTCCGAATTTGATGGCGATGTCCATTTTGCTATACGAGTTCTTGGAAACCTAACCCTCACCCTAAGTTCAATTTTCCTCCAATGGGATTTTCCCAGGTATTTTACCACGAAATATAGATAGCCCTGCCTAGAAAAGTCAGTACCCCCCTAACCATAACCAAGTATGCCGAATTTGTTGGCGATGTCCTTTTTGCTATACGAGTTTATGGTGACCTAACCCTAACCCTAAGTGGAATTTTCCTCCAATCGGATTTCCCCATGTATTTTACCAGGAAACATAAATACCCTAGCCAAGAAAAGTAACTGCCCCCATAACTACACCCAAGCACTCCAAATTTGTTGGCGATGTCCATGTTGCTATACGGGTTCATGGTAACCTAACCCGAACCCTAAGTGGAATTTTCCTCCAATGGGATTTTCCCATGTATTTTACCAGGAAACATAGATAACACAGCGAAGAAAAGTCACTGCACTCCTAACCATACCCAAGTACGCCGAATTTGATGGTTATGTCAATTTTGCTATACGAGTTCATGGTGACCTAACCCTAACCCTAAGTGGAATTTTCCTCCAATGGGATTTTCCCATGTATTTTACCACGAAATATAGATAGCCCTGCCTAGAAAAGTCAGTACCCCGCTAACCATAACCAAGTATGCCGAATTTGTTGGCGATGTCCTTTTTGCTATACGAGTTTATGGTCACCTAACCCTAACCCTAAGTGGAATTTTCCTCCAATGGGATTTCCCCATGTATTTTACCAGGAAACATAAATACCCTAGCCAAGAAAAGTAACTGCTCCCATAACTACACCCAAGCACTCCAAATTTGTTGGCGATGTCCATTTTGCTATACGGGTTCATGGTAACCTAACCCGAACCCTAAGTGGAATTTTCCTCCAATGGGATTTTCCCATGTATTTTACCAGGAAACATAGATAACACAGCGAAGAAAAGTCACTGCCCTCCTAACCATACCCAAACCAGTCCGAATTTGATGGCGATGTCCATTTTGCTATACGAGTTCTTGGAAACCTAACCCTCACCCTAAGTTCAATTTTCCTCCAATGGGATTTTCCCAGGTATTTTACCAGGAAAAAAAGATAGGCCTGCCTATAAAAGTCAGTGCCCTCCTAACCATACCCAAACTCTCCGAATTTCTTGGCGATGTCCATTTTGATATCCGTGTTAATGGTGACCTAACCCTAACCCTAAGTGGAATTTTCCTCCAAGGGGATTTTCCCATGTATTTAACCAGGAAACATAGATAACGCAGCGAAGAAAAGTCACTGCCCTCCTAACCATACTCAAACCACTCCGAATTTGTTGATTATGTCCATTGTGCTATACAAGTTCTTGGAAACCTAACCCGAACCCTAAGTGGAATTTTCCTTCAATGGGATTTTCCCAGGTATTTTACCAGGAAACAAAGATAGGCCTGCCTAGAAAAGTCAGTGCCCTCCTAACCATACCCAAATACTCCGAATTTCTTGGCGATGTCCATTTTGCTATCCGTGTTCATGGTGACCTAACCCTCACTCTAAGTGGAATTTATCTCCAATGGGATTTTCCCATGTTTTTTACCACGAAATATAGATAGCCCTGCCTAGAAAAGTCAGTACCCCCCTAACCATAACCAAGTACGCCGAAATTGTTGGCGATGTCCTTTTTGCTATACGAGTTCCTGGTGACCTAACCCTAACCCTACGTGGAATTTTCCTACAATGGGATTTTCCCATGTATTTTACCAGGAAACATAGATAACACAGCGAAGAAAAGTCACTGCACTCTTAACCATACCCAAACCACTCCGAATTTGTTGGCGATGTCCACTTTGCTATACAAGTTCATGGTGACCTAACACTCACCCTAAGTGCAATTTTCCTCCAATGGGATTTTACCAGGTATTTTACCAGGAAACAAAGATAGGCCTGCCGAGAAAATTCAGTGCCCTCCTAACCATAACCAAACACTCCGAATTTGTTAGCGATGTCCATTTTCCTATACGTGTTCATGGTGACCTAACCCTAACTCTAAGTGCAATTTATCTCCAATGGGATTTTCCCATTTTTTTTTACCACGAAATATAGATAGCCCTGCCTAGAAAAGTCAGTACCCCCCTAACCATAACCATGTACGCCGAAATTGTTGGCGATGTCCTTTTTGCTATACGGGTTCATGGTAACCTAACCCTAACTCTAAGTGGAATTTTCCTCCAATGGGATTTTCCCAGGTAACCTAACCCCCAAACCACTCCGAATTTGTTGGTTAGGTCCATTGTGCTATACGAGTTCATGGTGACCGAACCCTAACTCTAAGTGCAATTTATCTCCAATGGGATTTTCCCATGTTTTTTACCACGAAATATAGATAGCCCTGCCTAGAAAAGTCAGTACCCCCCTAACCATAACCATGTACGCCGAAATTGTTGGCGATGTCCTTTTTGCTATACGGGTTCATGGTAACCTAACCCTAACCCTAAGTGGAATTTTCCTCCAATGGGATTTTCCCATGTATTTTACCAGGAAACATAGATAACACAGCGAAGAAAAGTCACTGCCCTCCTAACCATACCCAAACCAGCCCGAATTTGTTCGCCATGTCCATTTTGCTATACGAGTTCTTGGTGACCTAACCCTCACCCTAAGTTCAATTTTCCTCCAATGGGATTTTCCCAGGTATTTTACCAGGAAACAAAGATAGGCCTGCCTAGAAAAGTCAGTGCCCTCCTAACCATACCCAAACACTCCGAATTTCTTGGCGATGTCCATTTTGCTATCCGTATTCATGGTGACCTAACTCTAACCGTAAGTGGAATTTTCCTCCAAGGGGATTTTCCCATGTATTTAACCAGGAAACATAGATAACGCAGCGAAGAAAAGTCACTGCACTCCTAACCATACCTAAACCACTCCGAATTTGTTGGTTATGTCCATTGTGCTATACGAGTTCATGGTGACCGAACCCTAACTCTACGCGGAATTTATCTCCAAAGGGATTTTCCCATGTTTTTTACCACGAAATATAGATAGCCCTGCCTAGAAAAGTCAGTACCCCCCTAACCATAACCAAGTACGCCGAATTTGTTGGCGATGTCCTTTTTGCTATACGAGTTCATGGTGACCTATCCCTAACCCTAAGTGGAATTTTCCTCCAATGGGATTTTCCCATGTATTTTACCACGAAATATAGATAGCCCTGCCAAGAAAAGTCAGTACCCCCCTAACCATAACCAAGTACGCCGAATTTGTTGGCGATGTTCATTTTGCTATACGTGTTCATGGTGACCTAACCCTAACCCTAAGTGGAATTTTCCTCCAATGGGATTTTCCCATGTATTTTACAAAGAAACATAAATACTCTAACCAAGAAAAGTCAGTGCCCCCCTAACTACACCCAAGCACTCCGAATTTGTTGGCGATGTCCATTTTGCTATACAGGTTCATGGTAACCTAACCCTAAGTGGAATTTTCCTCCAATGGGATTTTCCCATGTATTTTACCAGGAAATATAGATAACACAGCGAAGAAAAGTCACTGCCCTCCTAACCATACCCAAACCAGTCCGAATTTGTTGGTTATGTCCATTTTGCTATATGAGTTCATAGTGACCGAACCCTAACTCTAAGTGGAATTTATCTCCAATGGGATTTTCCCATGTTTTTTACCACGAAATATAGATAGGCCTGCCTATAAAAGTCAGTTCCCACCTAACTATACCCAAGTACGCCGAATTTGATGGTTATGTCCATTTTGCTATACGAGTTCATGGTGACCTAACCCTAATTTTAAACGGAATTTTCCTCCAATGGAATTTTCCCATGTTTTTTACCACGAAATATAGATAAGCCTGCCTAGAAAAGTCAGTTCCCTCCTAACCATACCCAAGTACGCCGAATTTGATGGTTACGTCCATTTTGCTATACGAGTTCATGGAGACCTAACCCTAACCCTAAGTGGAATTTTCCTCCAATGGGATTTCCCCATGTATTTTACCAGGAAACATAAATACCCTAGCCAAGAAAAGTAACTGCCCCCATAACTACACCCAAGCACTCCCAATTTGTTGGCGATGTCCATTTTGCTATACGGGTTCATGGTAACCTAACCCGAACCCTAAGTGGAATTTTCCTCCAATGGGATTTTCCCATGTATTTTACCAGGAAACATAGATAACACAGCGAAGAAAAGTCACTGCCCCCCTAACCATACCCAAACCAGTCCGAATTTGTTGGCGATGTCCATTTTGCTATACGCCTTCTTGGTAACCTAACCCGAACCCTAAGTGGAATTTTCCTCCAATGGGATTTTCCCAGGTATTTTACCAGGAAACAAAGATAGGCCTGCCTATAAAAGTCAGTGCCCTCCTAACCATACCCAAACACTCCGAATTTCTTGGCGATGTCCATTTTGCTATCCGTATTCATGGTGACCTACCTCTAACCGTAAGTGGAATTTTCCTCCAAGGGGATTTTCCCATGTATTTAACCAGGAAACATAGATAACGCAGCGAAGAAAAGTCACTGCACTCCTAACCATAGTTAAACCACTCCGAATTTGTTGCTTATGTCCATTGTGCTATACGAGTTCATGGTGACCGAACCCTAACTCTACGTGGAATTTATCTCCAATGGGATTTTCCCATGTTTTTTACCACGAAATATAGATAGCCCTGCCTAGAAAAGTCAGTACCCCCCTAACCATAACCAAGTACGCCGAATTTGTTGGCTATGTCCTTTTTGCTATACGAGTTCATGGTGACCTATCCCTAACCCTAAGTGGAATTTTCCTCCAATGGGATTTTCCCATGTATTTTACCACGAAATATAGATAGCCCTGCCTAGAAAAGTCAGTACCCCCCTAACCATAACCAAGTATGCCGAATTTGTTGGCGATGTCCTTTTTGCTATACGAGTTCATGGTGACCTATCCCTAACCCTAAGTGGAATTTTCCTCCAAGGGGATTTTCCCATGTATTTAACTAGGAAACATAGATAACGCAGCGAAGAAAAGTCACTGCCCTCCTAACCATACCCAAACCACTCCGAATTTGTTGATTATGTCCATTGTGCTATACGAGTTCATGGTGACCGAACCCTAACTCTAAGTGGAATTTATCTCCAATGGGATTTTCACATGTTTTTTACCACGAAATATAGATAGCCCTGCCTAGAAAAGTCAGTACCCCCCTACCCATAACCAAGTATGCCGAATTTGTTGGCGATGTCCTTTTTGCTATACGAGTTCACGGTGACCTAACCCTAACCCTAAGTGGAATTTTCCTCCAATGGGATTTCCCCATGTATTTTACCAGGAAACATAAATACCCTAGCCAAGAAAAGTAACTGCCCCCATAACTACACCCAAGCACTCAAAATTTGTTGGCGATGTCCATTTTGCTATACGGGTTCATGGTAACCTAACCCAAACCCTAAGTGGAATTTTCCTCCAATGGGATTTTCCCATGTATTTTACCAGGAAACATAGATAACACAGCGAAGAAAAGTCACTGCCCTCCTAACCATACCCAAACCAGCCCGAATTTGTTCGCCATGTCCATTTTGCTATACGAGTTCTTGGTGACCTAACCCTCACCCTAAGTTCAATTTTCCTCCAATGGGATTTTCCCAGGTATTTTACCAGGAAACAAAGATAGGCCTGCCTATAAAAGTCAGTGCCCTCCTAACCATACCCAAACTCTCCGAATTTCTTGGCGATGTCCATTTTGATATCTGTGTTCATGGTGACCTAACCCTAACCCTAAGTGGAATTTTCCTCCAAGGGGATTTTCCCATGTATTTAACCAGGAAACATAGATAACGCAGCGAAGAAAAGTCACTGCCCTCCTAACCATACCCAAACCACTCCGAATTTGTGAGATGTCCATTTGGCTATACGAGTTCATGGTGACAAAACCCTAACTCTAAGTGGAATTATCTCCAAGTGGGATTTTCACATGTTTTTACCACGAAATATAAGCAATTTTACTGAATTTTAATTATTTAAAAATTTGAGCCCTGCCTAGAAAAGTCAGTACCCCCCTAACCATAACCAAGTATGCCGAATTTGTTGGCGATGTCCTTTTTGCTATCCGAGTTCATGGTGACCTAACCCTAACCCTAAGTGGAATTTTCCTCCAATGGGATTTCCCCATGTATTTTACCAGGAAACATAAATACCCTAGCCAAGAAAAGTAACTGCCCCCATAACTACACCCAAGCACTCAAAATTTGTTGGCGATGTCCATTTTGCTATACGGGTTCATGGTAACCTAACCCAAACCCTAAGTGGAATTTTCCTCCAATGGGATTTTCCCATGTATTTTACCAGGAAACATAGATAACACAGCGAAGAAAAGTCACTGCCCTCCTAACCATCCCCAAACCAGTCCGAATTTGATGGCGATGTCCATTTTGCTATACGAGTTCTTGGAAACCTAACCCTCACCCTAAGTTCAATTTTCCTTCAATGGGATTTTCCCAGGTATTTTACCAGGAAACAAAGATAGGCCTGCCTAGAAAAGTCAGTGCCCTCCTAACCATACCCAAACACTCCGAATTTCTTGGCGATGTCCATTTTGCTATCCGTGTTCATGGTGACCTAACCCTCACTCTAAGTGGAATTTATCTCCAATGGGATTTTCCCATGTTTTTTACCACGAAATATAGATAGCCCTGCCTAGAAAAGTCAGTACCCCCCTAACCATAACCAAGTACGCCGAAATTGTTGGCGATGTCCTTTTTGCTATACGAGTTCCTGGTGACCTAACCCTAACCCTACGTGCAATTTTCCTCCAATGGGATTTTCCCATGTATTTTACCAGGAAACATAGATAACACAGCGAAGAAAAGTCACTGCACTCTTAACCATACCCAAACCACTCCGAATTTGTTGGCGATGTCCACTTTGCTATACAAGTTCATGGTGACCTAACCCTCACCCTAAGTGCAATTTTCCTCCAAGGGGATTTTACCAGGTATTTTACCAGGAAACAAAGATAGGCCTGCCGAGAAAATTCAGTGCCCTCCTAACCATAAGCAAACACTCCGAATTTGTTAGCGATGTCCATTTTCCTATACGTGTTCATGGTGACCTAACCCTAACCCTAAGTGGAATTTTCCTCCAATGGGATTTTCCCATGTATTTTACCAGGAAACATAGATAACGCAGCTAAGAAAAGTCACTGCCCTCCTAACCATACCCAAGTCTGCCGAATTTGATGATTATGTCAATTTTGCTATAAGAGTTCATGGTGACCTAACCCTAACCCTAAGTGGAATTTTCCTCCAATGGGATTTTCCCATGTATTTTACAAAGAAACATAAATACTCTAACCAAGAAAAGTCAGTGCCCCCCTAACTACACCCAAGCACTCCGAATTTGTTGGCGATGTCCATTTTGCTATACAGGTTCATGGTAACCTAACCCTAACCCTAAGTGGAATTTTCCTCCAAGGGGATTTTCCCATGTATTTTACCAAGAAATATAGATAACACAGCGAAGAAAAGTCACTGCCCTCCTAACCATACCCAAACCAGTCCGAATTTGTTGGTTATGTCCATTTTGCTATATGAGTTCATAGTGACCGAACCCTAACTCTAAGTGGAATTTATCTCCAATGGGATTTTCCCATGTTTTTTACCAGGAAATATAGATAGGCCTGCCTATAAAAGTCAGTTCCCTCCTAACTATACCCAAGTACGCCGAATTTGATGGTTATGTCCATTTTGCTATACGAGTTCATGGTGACCTAACCCTAATTTTAAACGGAATTTTCCTCCAATGGAATTTTCCCATGTTTTTTACCACGAAATATAGATAGGCCTGACTAGAAAAGTCAGTTCCCTCCTAACCATACCCAAGTACACCGAATTTGATGGTTATGTCCGTTTTGCTATAAGAGTTCATGGTGACCTAACCCTAACCCTAAGTGGAATTTTCCTCCAATGGGATTTTCCCATGTATTTTACCACGAAATATAGATAGCCCTGCCTAGAAAAGTCAGTACCCCCCTAACCATAACCAACTACGCCGAATTTGTTGGCGATGTCCTTTTTGCTATACGAGTTGAAGGTGACCTAACCCTAACCCTAAGTGGAATTTTCCTCCAATGGGATTTTCCCATGTATTTTACCAGGAAACATAGATA